>NW_026056097.1:0-742 GCF_023758025.1 Alternaria triticimaculans
ATATTAGTTCTATTAAAAATAGAACTAAATTCTTTAATAGAATTATTATTAAAAAGATCTTTAATAAAATTATTAAGATATAAACTTTCTTTAGTAGCTTCTTTTAAAGCTATATATTCTACTTCTATACTAGAAATAGCTACAGTTTTTTATAGTTTTAAAATCTAACTAATAGCAATATTATTATTATAATTACTTTTAGAATTATTTAAAATAAATATATTACCTATAGTAGATTTTTAAGAATCTAAATTACCTCTCTAATCTAAATCGCTAATACCTAATAAATTAATACTATTATTAATATTATTAATAGTATTATTATTAGAATTATTAGATTTTAAAGATTGTAGAGTTAAATCTAAGCTATAATTACTAGTCTTTAATAAATAACTAAATATAAAATTTAAATATTTATAATGTTCTAGACTAGGATTAGACATAAATCTAGCTAAGTAATTAACACTATAAACTAGGTTAGGCCTAGTAAATATAGTTAAATAAATTAAACTACCTATTTCTTTTTAATAGTCTTTTATAATAGAACTATCTTCTAGATTTTTAGATAATTTAACTTCTATAGGTAAAGGTATAAATTTAAGTTTATTTAAAAGTTTATTATATTTAAATAATAGTTTATTAATAAAACTTCTTTGCGTTATAATTAAAGATCTCTTAGATCTATCTCTAATTATTTCTACGCCTAGAAATTCTTTAATTTCTTCTAAATTAGTTATTTCTA
>NW_026056098.1:0-733 GCF_023758025.1 Alternaria triticimaculans
TAAAAAATACCCTTAAAAATCATAAAATTGAAATAAAAACACCTGGCAAAAATCATTAAGCCACAAGCCTGACTTCAGCGTTATTGTTTTGAAGATAAAGAAATTCAAGTTGCGTCATGAATAGCCGATAACTGACATCCTGCCTGTATCTGACTCATTATCACCAGACTATCAAAACAAATATCTACGCCCGGCAAATTCCAATTTAAACCTTATAACCCTAAAGAGTTACCTGCACTTTTATAATGAAATCGATTTCATTTTATATTTATTTCAGAAAAAGTCGTTTATTTATTCTGATTAATGATAAAAAAAGCCCCCACATTGTGGAGGCCCTTAAGTTACTGCTCAACCATTAAAAACTTTCCCAGTTCGCCTTAGTCAGGTCGATGGTCTGCTGCTCAGGCTGCTTTGCGTGTAATACCGGACGCCGTACTGCAACGGTCTGCTGCGACTGCACTGCACGGTGATTGCTTTCCAGCTTAAAGGTCGCCACCAGTCCCGACAGCGTTTCTGCCTGCTCCTGCAGCGACTTAGAGGCGGATGAGGCCTCTTCCACCAGTGAGGCGTTCTGTTGCGTCACTTCATCCATCTGACCAATGGCCTGATGAACCTGTTCAATGCCTTTACTCTGCTCAGAGGTAGCCGCCGCAATCTCATTGACCAGATCGGCCACCTGCTGAATCGCCTGACGGACATTTTCACTGTTAGATCCAACGCCGCTGGCCTGCTC
>NW_026056099.1:0-731 GCF_023758025.1 Alternaria triticimaculans
GTATAAGTGGAAAACTTAAGGCGTAACATCATTTTCAGACGTGTTGACCACCAGCAAAAAACTGGCCCGCAATCTGCCCACTGCCTGACCGACTAATAGGTCATAGCCGCATTCATTCTCAATCGATAAACAACTTCCTCACTATTATTCATTTTTCATCATCAACTACAGCGCGTATCGTCTCTCCATCACTGCCAGAATGAGGAAAACGGCACCATGACTGAACATGCCTTATCACGTAACCCTACAACTGGTGAAATTCTGGCACGCTATCCTTTGCAAAACAGTGCAGAGCTGGAACAGACACTGACTGAAAGCGCATCTGCTTTTGCAGCATGGAAACAGAGCACCATGACGGACCGCATTCGCGTATTGCGTCAGCTTGGCGAACAGATCCGTCTGCGTGAGCAGGATCTTTCCCGCATGATCACCCTGGAGATGGGTAAACCCATTGCACAGGCACGCGCTGAAGTTCTGAAATGCGCTAACTTATGCGACTGGTATGCGGAACATGGCCCTGAAATGCTGGCCGATCCGCCTACGCAGATTGCCGATGCGTGGCAGCGATTCCGTCCCATCGGGGTGATCCTAGCTGTAATGCCATGGAATTTCCCCTTGTGGCAGGTTCTGCGGGGCGCAGTGAGTATGTGGCTGGCAGGCAACACCTATCTGCTCAACCACGCGCCTAACGTCATGGGAAGCGCCACACTGATGGCTGAGCTGTTCAGGGC
>NW_026056100.1:0-709 GCF_023758025.1 Alternaria triticimaculans
ATGCTTACCTCACCCGATGCTCAGCAGAATCGGACTATCAAAAAGGCTATTGAAGAACTGCAGAGTGCTGGTTACCTGGATGCCACAGTCACCAAGAAAGATAAAGAGTGGTACCTGATCATTCATAGCCGGAATCCTCGATGTAAAGTTACGGATGATGTTGATTTTATTAGAGGATTAACCGCCTAGCGCATGATTCTGATGATTAAAATGTTTATAAACTGGAAGATACATACAGATTTAGCCCATTTCGACAATTGAATGTTTATAAGCGGGATGTCCTTTTACAGTACTTAAATCGGTCGTTATGCCTTCCCTAAAAAATGTTTGTAAAAGGGAAAAAAGTCTTAGATGGCATGATTATCGGCCAGCCAGGCTGCCTGAAAGGCCTGGTGCATAAGAAATCCAGTTTATAAACATTTTTTGGCTACAGCTCGATCCAGTTTGCAAACATGTTTTCTGAGTTGCCTAACCAGGCTTTTTCACTGAGGCACTTTGCGCCTTTCATGCCTCTTTCTATAGTGTTATTTCTTTTTCTTTCTAATCTTTTCTGACCGGGTTATGAGCTATATTGGTACCTTTAGCATTGATCGAATGCTTTTCATGCCGCCTGGCGGCATGGAGGAGCCAGATGATGTCAGAGCAGGATACAGTGGTCAGACGGCGCCGTACGCCCGGCGCAGCCGGTTACGGCCTGATATATGGCGCT
>NW_026056101.1:0-708 GCF_023758025.1 Alternaria triticimaculans
ACTTTATTATTATTAAATATAATAATAGAGTTATTATTACTAGTAGAATTACTAGAATTATTATTAGAATTAGAATCTAAGCTATTATTATTAGTAGCTTCTAATTCTAATTCTATTATAGTATCTTTTATAACATTAATAATATTCTTTCTAGTTTTTAATAATTTTACTACTAAATATTTAGTAAAACTATCTCTAAAAGTAATATAATATTTAAAACCTCTAAAGGTTTTAGGCCTTATAGGCCTGCCTATATCTATATATAATAGATCTAAATAGGCTTCTACTCTAGTACTTGCTTCTATATTATAATTTTTAGTTAATTTAGCTTGTATATAAGTAATATAATTATCTAAATTAACTCTAGCAGTAGAAATATCCTCTAAATTAAAATCTACGCCTAAAGCGTTATCTTTTAATTTTTTAATAGCATTAAGATTAATATATTTTAATCTATTATGTAATAGTTCTATAGTATTATTATTTAATACTAATTGCTTACTATTATTAGAAATAATATCTAAATTAGAATTATTTTCTAAATTAGAATTATTATCTAATTCTATAGCATTATTTATTTTTAGATTATCTTCTAGATTAGATTCTTCTAGATCTTCTAAATTACTATTATTAATAGTATTTAAAGTAGTATAAGATTTATAATCTTTACTAATACTAGAAGTAGAACTAATTACAGAGAATATACTA
>NW_026056102.1:0-700 GCF_023758025.1 Alternaria triticimaculans
ATTTTAAAGTAATTTTAGATAGTAGAGTTATAAGTTAGTATTTTACTATAGCATTAAATAGTTCTATAGCATAGTAGTAAGATAAAATATAGTAATATCTTCTATTTAAAAGTAGCATAGAATATTATAGTAGTATACTATAGTTATATAGTTTTATAGAAGAGACTATAATATATATTAGTTATATAGAGTAGTATTATAATATAATATTATTCTAGCTAATATATTAAAGTAAGTTATATAATAGTATAGAAAAAGAAAGAATTATAAATAACTTCTTTCTATAGATAGATAAGTATTAGTAGAAAATAAGTAATCTCTACTATATTACTTACTTAATAGTAGTACTATTACTAAGTAGTATATCTAACGTAAAGCTTTATTATACTAAAAATAAGTAGTAGTTAATTAAATCTTTTGTAAAAAACTTAGATAATAACTTTTATACTTAGATCTTTTATACTAGAAGTAATATTCTTATACTTTAAATATATTATAATAATATATAAGTAAACTAGATTTATAGCTTATATACTATATAAAAGTTATTAGAAAGATAAAGTAAATATTTACTTAGAGAAGTAAAATATAAAAAAAATGCTAAGACTTTTTATTAACCTAGGTTAATAAAAAGTCTTAGCAAAAAGCATAGACTTTTTTTAATTTAACTTTTCTAAGTAAATATTTACTTTATCTTTCT
>NW_026056103.1:0-700 GCF_023758025.1 Alternaria triticimaculans
GAGCCGATCACCGACGTCTTTGCTCGCGTGCTGCTGTGCCGCGAGAAAGACCACAAGCTTTGTCATATCCTGTGGCGTGAGTAAGCGTCAGATTTGATAAGAAAACGCCGGGCGATTGCCCGGCGTTTTGCATTATAGCGGGTAGACTTTCAGACAGGAGCCCGCGTGATTGAAGCTGCCTTCCAGCAGCGGCCGGGTTTTCGCACACTCCGGATCGGCAATCGGACAACGGGTGCGGAACACGCAGCCTGATGGCGGATTGATCGGCGACGGCAGCTCCCCTTCCAGCAGCTGAATCTGCTTGTTCTTCTCCTTGTCTGGATCGGGGATCGGCACCGCGGACATCAGCGCACGGGTATAAGGATGCTGAGGATTGCTGTAGACCTCTTTGTAGGTGCCCAGCTCCACCGCATGCCCAAGATACATTACCAGCACCCGGTCAGAGATATGTTTCACCACCGCCAGATCGTGCGCAATGAAGATCAGCGATAAGCCCATTTCGCGCTGCAGCTGCTGCAGCAGATTAACCACCTGGGCCTGAATTGAGACGTCCAGTGCGGAGACCGGCTCATCACAGATAATCAGCTTAGGCTCCAGAATCAGCGCGCGGGCGATACCGATACGCTGACACTGACCGCCCGAGAACTCGTGCGGATAGCGGTTAATCAGGTTAGGCAGCAGCCCCACTTTCATCATCATA
>NW_026056104.1:0-695 GCF_023758025.1 Alternaria triticimaculans
GAAAAGTGATTCTTAAAAACAATAATAATAAATCTGGTGTTTATCGTTGAATTAATCTAGTAAACGGAAAAAGCTATGTAGGTAGTAGTGTAAATTTAGGTTACAGACTTAAACAATACTACAGTGTTAGTTATCTAAATAGAAAGAAATCTGCTAGTAGTATTTCTAGGGCATTGGTTAAGTATGGTCATTCAAACTTTAAACTAGAAATCCTGGAATACTGCGAGGCAGATAGACTTATAATACGAGAAAGAGAACAGTACTACATAGATCTTTTAAAGCCAGAATATAATATTTTAAAAATAGCTGGATCACCTTTAGGTTATAAACACACTGAAGAGAGTTTAGCTAAAATGAGAAATAGAAAGTTGTCCAAAGAACATCTTGATATTGTTTTAACTCGTATTCTTTCAGATGATCACAAAGCTGCTGTAAAAAAAGCCAGGACAAATAGTATACATTCAGCAGATGCGAGAGCAAAAATGAGAAATTTTATTCATTCAGAGGAAACAAAAGCTAAGTTAAGTCAAAGATTAACTAATTATAATTTATCAAAAGGTCACAAAATCGAAATAACGAATATTGTAGAAAATACAAAAACTGTGTATGAGTCTATAAGAAAAGCAGCTATTTCGCTTAATACTAACCACAGCACAATTAGAAATTATATTAAAAGCGGAAAGCTGTATAAAGGC
>NW_026056105.1:0-689 GCF_023758025.1 Alternaria triticimaculans
GCCTATTTCTGCCTAAAGATAAAGATTTATAATTAAATCTGCTTAATTCCTAGATTTATAATCTAAGTCTACTAAATTCTTCTTATCTTCTAGATTTATAATCTAGACTAGTACTAATTATATTAGTCTATGCGTTGTATTACATAGACTAATAATTAGTTTATTACTAGATCTTTTAGCAATTGTAGAAAGAGAGATAAGAAGATAAGAGTTATTAAATTACGTAATAACTCTAATATTAACTAGGCTAAGACAAATAGAGGTGTTTTAAAATCTCCTAGTGTAGCAGATTAAAACTAGCTACTAAAACCTTTATTACGTAAGTAATTAGATTTACTAGGAATTTTTCTAATTTGTTAAGAAATAATAATAAGTGCAATCTTAATAAAGCTTAATAATAATAAAAAGATAATAATAACTAAGTTATTATAATCTTTACATACTCTCTTAAGCTGCAGTTTATAACAACTAAATAATAAAAAAATATAAGTAGTTTTTATAACTAACTTATTAATAACAATTTATATAAGAAGTTTTAATAACTATCTTAAAACTAAAAACTTATTTCTATTTCTATTTCTATTTACTAATATAAATAGTTATATAATAATAACTAAATATAAAGCCTAGACTAGAATCTCTAAGGTATAAGAACTTAGAGGTTAAAAACCTAAGCCCTGTAATAGTAT
>NW_026056106.1:0-685 GCF_023758025.1 Alternaria triticimaculans
CTAGTGCTGTAGATGCTCATTCCACCTCTTATGTCTGCTGATGGTACTTATACCTTGGAATTATGCAGAGCCAATTTTATGTACCTGTTGTCTGCCTGCCTGTATCGCGATAGCCTTACAGGGTTTAAAGACACCACGTTGAGTCAGGTACCTCCCGGTTGTCTTACCGACCTGATCTTACACCTGCCAGTGGCAGGTGTTTTTTTTTGCCTGCGAAAGCGTGCTGGCAGATTGCGGGCACAAAAAAGCCGGGCAAGCCCGGCTTTATCAGGTATGAAAAGAGGATCAGGCGTTGGGATTGTTCTTCAGTGTGAGCAACAACCCTTCACGACGCATCTTCGCCGCTTCTTCCGGGCGACGCAGACGATCATAAACATCCGCCAGCCATGCATAATCAAACGCGTCAGGACGCTGTGCCAGCGCCTGCTGCAGTGCCTCAGCAGCCTGCTGCCATTCCCCATGACGTATCAGCAACTGCCCCAGCGTAATGTGCAGCAGCGGTGTTGCGCCGTGTTGTTGTATTTGCTGGCGCAATACTTTCTCCAGCGCTTCATGATTACCACTTTTGATGCGAGGCATCAGCAGTACCAGACGATCGTCATAATGACGCTTGAGGCCCTCCAGCACGATCGATTGCGCGGTGTCGTGATCGTTGCATTCAATCAGATGATCCGCCATGGCCACC
>NW_026056107.1:0-670 GCF_023758025.1 Alternaria triticimaculans
TAGATTTAGATACTATTATATTGCAATTATTAGATAAAAGTAGAAGAGTTAATTCTATTAAGAATAAAAACTCTACTTCTAATTCTAATAATAAGAATAATTCTTTTAGTTATAATTATTCTACTAGTAATAACTATAATACTAGTAATAATAATAATAAAAGAAATTCTATTAAAAGTAGTAATAACAAAGATATAGAAATGTCTATGTCTACTACTAAGAAAAATAATAATAATAAGTCTAATAATAATAATATTAAGACTTGTAATTATTGTAAAAAGAAAGAACATTTAGAATCTAATTGTTTTAAGAAATATTCTAATTTAATTAAGGATAAATCTATTAATAATACTACTAAAGAAGAAACTATTTTAACTTCTTTTATAGTTAATAAAGATAATAGTAATTCTACTATAGACTTTATTTTAGATTCTAGCGCTACTATACATACCTACTATATTAAAGAATTATTTATTAATATTAAACCTAGTATTACTACTATTAAGTAGGGTAATACTAATAATAATATTAAAGCTAGTAGTATAGGCAATATTTTAGTTAAATTTACTAGTACTAATAAACTAGTTAAATTAACTAATATTCTTTATGTACCGCAATTAGAAGTTAATTTATTAAGTCTTAGTTTAATAACTAAGAAAAATTACTCTTT
>NW_026056108.1:0-668 GCF_023758025.1 Alternaria triticimaculans
GTAATTTAGAAGAACTAGAAGAATCTAATCTAGAAGATAATCTAGAAATAGATAATGCTATAGAATTAGATAATAATTCTAATTTAGATAATAATTCTAATTTAGATATTATTTCTAATAATAGCAAGCAATTAGTATTAAATAATAATACTATAGAACTATTATATAATAGATTAGAATATATTAATCTTAATACTATTAAAAAATTAAAAGATAACGCTTTAGGCGTAGATTTTAATTTAGAGAATATTTCTACTACTAGAGTTAATTTAGATAATTGTATTACTTGTATATAAGCTAAATTAACTAAAAATTGTAATATAGAAGCAAGTACTAGAGTAGAAGTCTATTTAGATCTATTATATATAGATATAGGTAGGCCTATTAGGCCTAAAACCTTTAGAGGTTTTAAATATTATATTACTTTTAGAGATAGTTTTACTAAATATTTAGTATTAAAATTATTAAAAACTAGAAAGAATATTATTAATGTTATAGAAGACACTATAACAGAATTAGAATTAGAAGCTATAAATAATAACTTAGATTCTAATTCTAATAATAATTCTAGTAATTCTACTAGTAATAATAACTCTATTATTATATTTAATAATAATAAAGTTAAAGCTCTACAATTAGATAACAAGTTTAAATCTAGAGAACTAGAT
>NW_026056109.1:0-663 GCF_023758025.1 Alternaria triticimaculans
TAGAATTATTATTAGAATTAGAATCTAAGCTATTATTATTAGTAGCTTCTAATTCTAATTCTGTTATAGTATCTTCTATAACATTAATAATATTCTTTCTAGTTTTTAATAATTTTACTACTAAATACTTAGTAAAACTATCTCTAAAAGTAATATAATATTTAAAACCTCTAAAGGTTTTAGGCCTAATAGGCCTGCCTATATCTATATATAATAGATCTAAATAAGCTTCTACTCTAGTACTTGCTTCTATATTACAATTTTTAGTTAATTTAGCTTATATACAAGGAATATAATTATCTAAATTAACTCTAGTAGTAGAAATATTCTCTAAATTAAAATCTACGCCTAAAGCGTTATCTTTTAATTTTTTAATAGTATTAAGATTAATATATCCTAATCTATTATGTAATAGTTCTATAATATTATTATTTAATACTAATTATTTGCTATTATTAGAAATAATATCTAAATTAGAATTATTTTCTAAATTAGAATTATTATCTAATTCTATAGCATTATCTATTTCTAGATTTTCTTCTAGATTAGATTCTTCTAGATCTTCTAAATTACTATTATTAATAGTATTTAAAGTAGTATAAGATTTATAATCTTTACTAATACTAGAAGTAGAACTAATTACAGAGAATATACTAACTCTAT
>NW_026056110.1:0-657 GCF_023758025.1 Alternaria triticimaculans
GAAGTCACCCGCTGAACTGCCGGTGTTGCCATCAATGGTACGCACGGTCCAGCTGTTGCTGGTGGTGTCTTTCACGAAATACATGTCGAGCGCGTGGTCATTACCCTGCGAGTCGAACACGGTTGCCGTGGTTTTCTTGTTGTAGCTGTCTGCGTTCGCCGTCGAGAAGGTGGCCACAGATGGCGTTGTATCCGTTGAGTTCAGGTTGGCAACCAGACCGGCGGTAGTGGTCGCACGGGCTGACATCTGCTCGGTAGGAATACGCAGCGCCACCGGGTTAGCACCTGCCTGGATAGTGGCCGGAGAACCGCTGGCCGGATAGCCGGTCACGTTCAGACCCTGGGTATTGAACAGGTTACGGTTGGCATCCAGTGTTAACTGACCATTGCGTGAATAGAAGACGCCGCCGCTGCTGTCGGTCATACGGATGAAACCGTTACCGCTCAGCGCAACGTCCAGGCCACGGCTGGTCGTGGTGGTGGCGCCGTCGTTAAAGTTCTGGATTACCGCAGCAACTTTGGTACCGAGGCCGACGTTAGAACCGGCAAACATATCGGCAAACGCGATGGTGCTCGATTTAAAGCCCGCAGTGGCGGAGTTGGCAATGTTGTTACCGATGACATCAAGGTTACTTGAAGCAGCACCAAGGCCGCTGAC
>NW_026056111.1:0-646 GCF_023758025.1 Alternaria triticimaculans
TATCTTACTACTCTACTCTATCTTACTACGCTACTCTATCTTACTACGCTACTATATCTTACTACGCTACTCTACTATAGTATACTACTCTATCTTACTACTTTATTACTCTACTCTATCTTACTACGCTACTCTATCTTACTACGCTACTCTATCTTACTACGCTACTCTATCTTACTACGCTACTTTATCTTACTACTTTATTACTCTACTCTATTTTACTACGCTACTCTATTTTACTATACTACTCTATCTTACTATGCTACTCTACTCTAGTACTCTATTTTATCTTACTACGCTACTTTATCTTACTACGCTACTCTACCTAATTACTCTACTCTACCTTACTACTCTATTACTCTACTCTATCTTACTACGCTACTCTATCTTACTACACTACTTTATCTTACTACGCTACTCTACTCTAGTACTCTATTCTATCTTACTACGCTACTTTATCTTACTACGCTACTCTACCTAATTACTCTACTCTACCTTACTACTCTATTACTCTACTCTATCTTACTACTCTACTCTATCTTACTACGCTTCTCTACTCTAGTACTCTACTCTATCTTACTACGCTACTCTACTATAGTACTCTACTCTATCTTACTACTCTATTACTCTACTTTATCTTACTACT
>NW_026056112.1:0-642 GCF_023758025.1 Alternaria triticimaculans
ACGTAGGTATCCGGTTCATTACCAAGGCGACCAACGTGCCCGCCGGTTTCCCCGGCAGGGGTAACGGTCGGGCCACCCTGAGTTTTGGCGGCCGAGCTGTTCATCAGCAATCCTGAACGGGCATAACCGTGGAACTCGAAGCCACCTTCATCGGCTGATTTTTGTTCCAGTTTCGCGGTGCGCTGCGCGACCTCAGCGGTGGAGTTTTGGGTCTGTTGTTGCACGGCAGCCAGTTGCTGTGCCTGTTTCTCAGCCATCTGTGCCTGTTTCTCCGCGACCTGTGCGCGGGTTTCCGCTGCATTCGCTCGCTGCTCGGCTGCCTGCAGTCGCTGCTCCATGGCCGCAAGGCGTGCTTCAATGCTGCTCATACTGGAGTCGGCCCAGACTGATGTGGAAAGTAATATCGTTGAGAGACTCACTGCTAACGTGCTTTTTTTCATTTTTTTATGTCCCTGAAGAGAGGCTATCATCACCGGATTTTTTGCTAAACCGGTTTAGGCGCAAATCATAGCCACGGGTATTTTCCCTGCGCAATGAAAATTGCTAAACCGGTTTAGTGATTGTGAGATAGCTCCCAAAACAGGGGCAATAAGATAATCAGCCTGGCAGGTCGTCCAGCTGGTGGAGCCGCGGAAGTGCTGT
>NW_026056113.1:0-636 GCF_023758025.1 Alternaria triticimaculans
GAGTCTGACTGGCTGGCGTACGAGGTGCCGGTGGCGCTGGTTTACAACGGCATCTCTCACGTGGTGATGATGACCACGCCCAAAGATCTGGAGGCGTTTGCGCTGGGTTTTTCGCTGTCAGAGGGCATTATCGACGCGCCAGGCGACATTTTCGGCATGGACATCGTGCCGGGCTGTCACGGCATTGAGGTTCAGATTGAGCTTTCCAGCCGCCGTTTTATGGCGCTGAAAGAGCAGCGTCGTGCGCTGGCAGGCCGTACCGGCTGCGGCGTGTGAGGCGTTGAACAGCTGGACCAGATTGGCAAGCCGCTCTCTCCGCTGCCGTTTACCCAGACCTTTGCGCTGGACCAGCTGGATCGGGCGCTGGGCCAGCTGAAAGCGTATCAGCCGGTCGGACAGAAAACCGGCTGCACCCATGCTGCCGCGTGGATCCAGCCTGATGGTCAGCTGGCCGTTGGCTGTGAAGATGTGGGTAGCCATGTGGCTATGGATAAGCTGCTGGGCTATCGCAGCCAGGCTGAGTGGGGGCCAGGCGCGGTGCTGGTCTCCAGCCGCGCCAGCTATGAAATGGTGCAGAAGTCCGCCATGTGCGGGGTTGAGATCCTGTTCGCAGTCTCGGCAGCGACCCGCCTGGCG
>NW_026056114.1:0-635 GCF_023758025.1 Alternaria triticimaculans
CTCTTAGATCTATCTCTAATTATTTCTACGCCTAGAAATTCTTTAATCTCTTCTAAATTAGTTATTTCTAATTTAGAAGTTCTAGTTAAATTCTTATATAACTTATTAACTAGATTTATATTTTTAGCAAATACTAATATATTATCTATATGTATAGCTAATACAATAGGCTTAGTATTATGTATAAAAATACTATTATCTATATTTAAAACTTTAAAATTTAGTTGTTCTAGAATTTTAGTTAAAAATAATTACTACTACTTAGAAGCTTGTTTTAGACTGTATAAAGCTTTATTTAATCTATAAACTAGATTATTAAAGTTTTTATTTAAAATAGCTTTATTAATAAAGTTTATTAAACTTTTATCTATAATATCTTTTAAAGCTTCTTTTAAGATATATTCTTCTAGGCCTATAAGTAATTGTATATAAATATTATTATTATCTATTTCTGTATTAGAAAAAGCTTGTTTAATATCCTAAGCATAGATTTCCTAATCTAAATAGTAGAAAATAGCTAATAATAGCCTAATAATACTAGGCTTACTAGTAGAAGCAAAGGTTTCTTTATAATTAATATTATATTTTTGTAGAAAGCCTTTAGCTACCTATCTAGCTTTATATTTTTTAATAGT
>NW_026056115.1:0-634 GCF_023758025.1 Alternaria triticimaculans
TTTATAATAACCTTTAGATAATAGATTATTATTAGAGTTATATATAAAGCAATTATCTTTATTAAAAGATAAAGAGTAATTTTTCTTAGTTATTAAACTAAGACTTAATAAATTAACTTCTAATTGCAGCATATAAAGAATATTAGTTAATTTAACTAGTTTATTAGTACTAGTAAATTTAACTAAAATATTACTTACACCGCTAGCTTTAATATTATTACTAGTATTACCCTACTTAATAGTAGTAATACTAGGTTTAATATTAATAAATAATTCTTTAATATAGTAGGTATATATAGTAGCGCTAGAATCTAAAATAAAGTCTATAGTATTATTACTATTATCTTTATTAACTACAAAAGAAGTTAAAATAGTTTCTTCTTTAGTAGTATTATTAATAGATTTATTCTTAATTAAATTAGGATATTTCTTAAAATAATTAGATTCTAAATGTTCTTTCTTTTTACAATAATTACAAGTCTTAATATTATTATTAGACTTATTATAATTATTGTTTTTCTTAGTAGTAGACATAGACATTTCTATATCTTTGTTATTACTACTTTTAATAGAATTTCTTTTATTATTATTATTATTACTAGTATTATAGTTATTTCTAGTAGAATAATTATAA
>NW_026056116.1:0-627 GCF_023758025.1 Alternaria triticimaculans
GAGCCAGTTCACTGCCACTTCAGTCGCCAGCGTCTCTTCACCGTAATTATTCAGGCCAACAACCGCCATCCATTGCATCGGTGCCCAGCCGTTGGGTCGATCCCACTGCTCACCGCTTTCCACCATTGAGGTCAGCAGGCCGCCGTTGCTTAATAGCAGATGGCGTAGCGAGATCGATTGCAGGTGCGCCTGGTGCGGCGTCGCAAGACCCACAAACAGCGGAACCACGGAGGCGACGGTAAAGGCACCGAAACGCTCCCGACGCCAGTCATAGTCACGGAATACACCAGCGGTGCTGTCCCAGAGATAACGGGTAATCGCACGCTTACGCGCTTCGGCTTTTTTCTGCCAGGCCAGCGCGGTCAGCTCTTCGCCTTTTGCGTGCGACAGGGTGGCGATCATCAGCTCCAGTTTGTACAGAAACGAGTTCAGATCGATAGGAATAAACTGCGTGGTACGGATGCTCGACAGCCGTTTCGGGTTACGCAGCCAGCGCGAGGAGTAATCCCAGCCCGATTCCGCTCCGGCACGCAGGTCACGATACACTTCGCTGGCCGGACGTTTCGATTCGCGGGCGGTTTCCACATCTTCGATCCACGACTCATCACGCGGCGTATCGCGATCATC
>NW_026056117.1:0-616 GCF_023758025.1 Alternaria triticimaculans
GTAATAATACTATAGACTTTATTTTAGATTCTAGCGCTACTATATATACCTACTATATTAAAGAATTATTTATTGTAAAGAATAGATAGGTAATAATAACTATTCTCTAATAATAGAATATAGCTTTGTTAGAACAAAGTAGTTAAATACTATAATAAATAGTATAACTAATAAAGATTGTAATAATTAATTACAAAGTTAATAATAGGTAAAAAGTAATAATATTATTGCTAGGTAAAGAATAACTATAGAGAATTGCTATTTCTTTTATAGAAAATAGCTACTAAAATAATTACGTAAATATCTGCCTATTTCCGCCTAAAGATAAGAATTTATAATTAAATCTGCTTAATTTCTATTAATTCCTAGATTTATAATCTAAGTCCGCTAAATCCTTCTTATCTTCTAGATTTATAATCTAGACTAGTACTAATTATATTAGTCTATGCATTGTATTACATAGACTAATAATTAGTTTATTACTAGATCTTTTAGTAATTGTAGAAAGAGAGATAAGAAGATAAGAGTTATTAAATTACGTAATAACTCTAATATTAACTAGGCTAAGACAAATAGAGGTATTTTAGAATCTCCTAGTATAGCAGATTAAAACTAG
>NW_026056118.1:0-616 GCF_023758025.1 Alternaria triticimaculans
TAGAAGTAGATAATCTTATTAAAACTAATACTTAGAATATAACTAATAAACCTAATAATATTAATATTATTAAAGGTAGATAGGTTCTTTCTAAGAAATTAAACTTAGATAATACTATTAAAAAATACAAAGCTAGATAGGTAGCTAAAGGCTTTCTACAAAAATATAATATTAATTATAAAGAAACCTTTGCTTCTACTAGTAAGCCTAGTATTATTAGGCTATTATTAGCTATTTTCTACTATCTAGATTAGGAAATCTATACTTAGAATATTAAATAAGCTTTTCCTAATGCAGAAATAGATAATAATAATATTTATATATAATTGCTTATAGGCCTAGAAGAATATATCTTAAAAAAGGCTTTAAAAGATATTACAGATAAAAGTTTAATAGACTTTATTAATAAAGCTATTTTAAATAAAGACTTTAATAATCTAGTTTGTAGATTAAATAAAGCTTTATATAGTCTAAAATAAGCTTCTAGGCAGTAGTAATTATTTTTAACTAAAATTCTAGAACAACTAGATTTTAAAGTTTTAAATATAGATAATAGTATTTTTATATATAATACTAAATCTATTATATTAGCTACACACGTAGATAATATATTAGT
>NW_026056119.1:0-611 GCF_023758025.1 Alternaria triticimaculans
GCTATCAGGCACGCCACATCGCTGCGGTGACCTTTACCAATAAAGCCTCGCGCGAAATGAAAGAGCGTGTGGCGCAGACGCTGGGCCGCAAAGAGGCGCGCGGTCTGCTGATCTCCACCTTCCATACGCCGGGGCTGGAGATCATCAAACGCGAAACCGCGGCGCTGGGCATGAAGTCAAACTTCTCGCTGTTCGACGATCAGGATCAGCTCGCCCTGCTGAAAGAGCTGACAAAAGAGTGGCTGGAAGAGGATAAGACGCTGCTACAGCAGCTCATCTCCACCATCTCGAACTGGAAAAATGATCTGATCGACCCGCAGGGCGCCGCCGCGCTGGCGCGATCGCAGCAGGATAATATTTTTGCTCACTGCTACGCCCTCTACAGCCAGCATCTTAAGTCGTGCAACGTGCTCGATTTCGACGATTTGATTCTGCTGCCGACGCTGCTGCTGCAGCGTAATCAGGAGGTGCGTGAACGCTGGCAGCAGCGTATCCGCGATCTGCTGGTGGATGAGTATCAGGATACCAACACCAGCCAGTATGAACTGGTTAAGCTGCTGGTGGGGGCGCGGGCGCGCTTCACGGTGGTGGGCGATGATGATCAGTCTATC
>NW_026056120.1:0-608 GCF_023758025.1 Alternaria triticimaculans
TATAACTATATAATAAAAAGAACTATAAGTAGATAGTAATAAGCGTTTAATAATAGACTTAGTTATAATAGCTTAAAAGTTTATTTATTTACTATTTATAAACTAGTATTTTAGTATAAGATATAATGTAGTAGACTCTATCTCTAAGATCTAGAGAGATAAGTAGTATCTTATAATAATATTTAGAAAGTTATATAGAGTAATAGTATTTAATATTAGTATATAATAGTTAAATCTAGTAGTAGCATAAAGTAGTTGTATTACATAGTAGTGCTAAGTTGTAGTATATAATAGTTATATTTAGCAGACGTATTAAGTAGTAGTGTATAGTAATAGTATTATAGAGTAGTGTTAAGTAGTAGTATATTATAGATGTATTAAATAGAAGTATAAAGTAGTAGTATATAGAAGTAGTATATAATAGTAATCTTAAAGAATTGTTTAGAGTAGAAGCATTCTATAGTAGTATAGAGAAGTAGTATTAAGTAGACAGCTATAGTAGTAGTATAGAGTAGTATTATTAAGTAGTAGTTTATAATAGCTATATATTATAGTAGAGTAGTGTAGACGTATTTAGTAGATATACTTAGTAGTAGTATTTAGTAGCA
>NW_026056121.1:0-606 GCF_023758025.1 Alternaria triticimaculans
CACGATAGGTTATTAAATAACTTTTGAAGTATGAGAGATATACAAGATCTTTGTACATATAATATGTAGATAAAACCTAGACCTACAAGAGATACATACAAAGTTTTCTGATTACGTAGGTATCTGTAGAGATATCCTGGAAAAAGCTACCCTATGTAGAGACCCAACTCGCCAGCCTATGCCTGCTATATACTGCTGTTATAAGCATACACTGCTAGTAAACGATGAGGATAGCTTGTAAGCACTCTGCTCAACGTAGAGACTCCTAAGTAGCTGGGTTTTAACGGCGATAGCGATACAATCTTATCTCTTCTTAATTACTCGCACGCAATATGTAACACGCAAAAGCAAGGCTGAGCAAGGAGAACGCTTGCGTCTCACCATGTTTGCTTCTCTCGCTTACGTCTTAGCCTAAGGACTTGCTCTTAACCTGCGCCTCGCGCAGAAGAGGAGCGACAAGAATTATTCTTACTACCTCCCTGGACCTAGTGTAGTAATACAGAGCCATCCCCCACTATTCTATTGCAGTGTGAAGCAAACACTATTGCCTATAACTGCCCCTTACAGTCACTCGCTTGGGTGCGTCACTAGTGTAAGGGGCTACGC
>NW_026056122.1:0-604 GCF_023758025.1 Alternaria triticimaculans
CTGCAGCAGGCGCTGGTTGCACGGCAACAATCCGCCGCGCCTGCCACATCCGGCCTGCTGGGTCGCCTGTCAAAATTAATCGGTAAAGAGAAAAACGAGACGCCACAACCGGTACGTGGACTCTATATGTGGGGCGGTGTCGGTCGCGGTAAGACCTGGGTCATGGATCTCTTTTTTCAGTCTATTCCTGGCGATCGCAAACTGCGTCTGCACTTCCACCGCTTTATGCTGCGGGTGCATGAAGAGCTGACGCAGCTTCAGGGGCAGAGCGATCCGTTACTGATTATTGCGGACAGATTCAAAGCAGAAACAGACATCCTCTGTTTTGATGAATTTTTTGTCACCGATATTACCGATGCGATGCTGCTGGGCACGCTGATGGAAGCGCTGTTTGAACGCGGCATTGCGCTGGTGGCCACCTCGAACATTCCGCCTGATGATCTCTATCGTAATGGTCTGCAGCGCGCGCGCTTCCTGCCTGCCATCGAGCAGATCAAACGTCATTGTGATGTGATGAATGTGGATGCCGGTATCGACTACCGGTTACGCACGCTGACCTCCGCGCACCTGTGGAACTCTCCGCTGAACAAAGAGACGCACGCTG
>NW_026056123.1:0-599 GCF_023758025.1 Alternaria triticimaculans
TTAATTAGTTCTTTACTAATTAAAAATTTGCTACTAAATTCTTTAGCTTTGTATAGATTTTTTAGCATTTGCTATAATAAATAAGAATTACTAATATATCTAACTTGTAATAAAGGTCTATCTTCTAGAGCTAATTTAATAAAGCTAGTAGCTTTAATAGCTTTATCTTATAATAGAACTCTAGTAGCTTCGCTTAAACTAGATAAATTATGTGCTATTACTTCTAGATAGCCTTCTTTAGTTAAAAGAGCTTCTATTTTAATAGACTAAATATTGTAATTACTAGATTCCTTTAATTTAGGAATTTTAAATATAGTATTTAACATTTTTAGTTATTAATTAAATAATAATTAAATAACAAAAGATTTTATTACTTAAAAGTAATAAGATTATTAAACTACTTTAAAAAAGTATTTAATAATAATAGACACAGAACAAAGACTATTTATATTTATTAATAATAATAAACTAGTTATTATTATTAATAATATAGCCTAGGTCTATACCTCTTTCTTCTATATTCTTTTAATAAAATAAAAGAATTAGTATTATAAAAATACTAAATTATTCTTAGAGTAATATTAATTACTTATTACTTA
>NW_026056124.1:0-599 GCF_023758025.1 Alternaria triticimaculans
GGCGAAGAGATTGGCCTGGCGACCGTTTACCGTGTTCTGAACCAGTTTGATGATGCCGGTATTGTGACTCGTCACAACTTTGAAGGCGGCAAGTCTGTCTTCGAACTGACGCAGCAGCATCACCACGATCACCTGATCTGCCTGGATTGCGGCAAGGTTATCGAGTTCAGCGACGAATCGATTGAAACGCGTCAGCGTGAAATCGCGACCCGCCAGGGCATCAAGCTGACCAACCACAGCCTCTATCTCTATGGACACTGTACGCTGGGCGATTGCCGTGAAGACGAAACGCTGCACGACCAGTAACGCTGGCGCGGCCTGAAATAAAAAAACCGGTGAATTCACCGGTTTTTTTTCGTCTGTTTTCTGCCCTCATCTCAGGCGACCAGCGTCTCCTGCAGATAGCGCCAGCGTGGAATGGAGCTGCTGCAATCCAGAATGGCCAGCGAAATGCGGCTCTGGTTATTGCCGTTCATCATCTGCATTTCGCGATACTGTACGACGATCTCTTTTTCATGATGAGAGAGAATGACATGTTCACAGGTGGCAATGCGCATCCCTTCCCGCTGCCCTTGTAACTGCTGGAAAAGATCCTCGAC
>NW_026056125.1:0-598 GCF_023758025.1 Alternaria triticimaculans
GGTGATGACCTCGCAGATTGCAGGCACCGGCAATGGCAAAGTTGAGTTTGCCCGTCAGCCTGGCTGGAAAACCTGGAGTGAAGTGGCACAACTGCAGCAGTCGCTGCCGGTAAAGAGTGAGACCCAATGACGCAGTTACCTCCCGTATCGCTGAATCCTTTAACGCTGCCGCTCAGAGGCGAGCGGCTGATTGAGGCGTCAGCGGGCACCGGAAAAACCTTTACCATTGGTCTGCTCTATCTGCGCCTGCTGCTGGGGCTGGGCGGTGAAAACGCCTACAGCCGGCCGCTCTCAGTCGAAGAAATTTTAGTCGTGACCTTTACCGAGGCCGCGACCGCCGAATTGCGCGGGCGCATCCGCGAGAATATTCATCAGCTACGTCTGGCCTGTATCCGCGGCAAAAGCAGCAATCCGATGCACCAGTTACTGCTGGAGCAGATGCCGGATCTGAGTCAGGCCGCCGCGCAGCTGCTGGCTGCCGAGCGGCAGATGGATGAAGCCGCCATTTTCACCATTCACGGCTTCTGTCAGCGGATGCTGAATCTCAATGCCTTTGAGTCGGGCATGCTGTTCGAGCAGGAGTTGATTGAAGATGAGC
>NW_026056126.1:0-594 GCF_023758025.1 Alternaria triticimaculans
TTAAATTTAGAATAACTAGTAGGTTTAGTTAGATTATCTGCTAAAATAGTACTAGTATTTTTGTAAACTAGATTTATTTTATTATCTAGCAGATTTTCTCTAATAAAGTAATAAGTTATATCTACGTACTTAGTTCTAGCGTAAAAAATAGAGTTTTTAGCTAGTTCTATAGCACTTAAAGAATCTATTTTAATAATATTAGTTCTATTAAAAATAGAACTAAATTCTTTAATAAAGTTATTATTAAAAAGATCTTTAATAAAATTATTAAGATATAAACTTTCTTTAGTAGCTTCTTTTAAAGCTATATATTCTACTTCTACACTAGAAATAGCTATAGTTTTTTGCAATTTTAAAATCTAACTAATAGCTATATTATTATTATAATTACTTTTAGAATTATTTAAAATAAATATATTGCCTATAGTAGATTTTTAAGAATCTAAATTACCTCTCTAATCTAAATTGCTAATACCTAATAAATTAATTAATACTATTATTAATATTATTAATAGTATTATTATTAGAATTATTAGATTCTAAAGATTATAGAGTTAAATCTAAGCTGTAATTACTAGTCTTTAATAAATAACT
>NW_026056127.1:0-594 GCF_023758025.1 Alternaria triticimaculans
GCTTCATACAGCGCCACGCGTTTCTTCGGATCGCTCTCGGCGGTCGCCGCAATCACCTGCTTGTTCAGCACAGGAATGTGCCAGTCTGAACGGAAGGCGATGGTTTTGCTGCCATCTTCCGGATTGTAAGCAAACGAGGCGGCATTGGTGTTGGGATCGAAGTAATCGGAGCCCCAGGCGTTCAGCGTCGCTTCATATTTATGCGCTTTCACGTTGGTCGACACTTCGGAGCTCAGACCCGGCACCACTTCCACTTTCACGCCCGCTTTGGCGAAGCTGCCCTGCAGCGCCTGTGCGATATCCAGATAAGGCGGCTGGTTGCTGGTGGAGAGCTTGAAGGTGACGTTGTTCAGGCCCGCTTTCTTCAGAATCGCTTTGGCTTTTTCCGGATCGTAGCTGTATGGCGTGTCGTTGATCGCGCCCAGGAAGCCCTTAGGCAGGAAGCTCTGCTGCACATCGAACTGGCCTTTCAGCAGCTCACTGGCTATGCCTTTGTAATCCCACAAGTAGCGTGCTGCCTCCCAGAAGGCCGGGTTCTTCATCGTCTCGTTCGCGCCGATGTTGAACTGGATGTAGTAGAGCGACGCCATTGGA
>NW_026056128.1:0-593 GCF_023758025.1 Alternaria triticimaculans
GTGGTATCGCCGTCACCGCACTTGGACACTGCCATCCTGCGCTGGTGGAGACGCTGAAAAGTCAGGGCGAGACGCTGTGGCACACCAGCAACGTCTTCACCAACGAACCGGGGCTGCGTCTTGCCAGTAAGTTAATTCAGGCGACCTTTGCCGAGCGGGTCTTCTTCGCTAACTCCGGGGCCGAAGCCAACGAGGCCGCCTTTAAGCTGGCGCGCTACTACGCCTGCAAACGTCACAGCCCATTCAAAAGTAAGATTATCGCCTTTCATAACGCCTTTCATGGCCGGACGCTGTTTACCGTCACGGTCGGCGGACAGCCAAAATATTCTGATGGGTTCGGGCCTAAACCGGCGGATATCGTCCATGTGCCGTTCAATGATCTGAACGCAGTAAAAGCGGTGATTGACGATCACACCTGCGCCATTGTGGTTGAACCGATTCAGGGGGAGGGTGGCGTCGTGCCCGCAACGCAGGAGTTTATGCAGGGACTGCGTGAGCTTTGCGATCAGCATCAGGCGCTGCTGGTGCTGGATGAAGTGCAGAGCGGCATGGGGCGCAGCGGCAAGCTGTTCGCCTATGAGCATTATGGCATC
>NW_026056129.1:0-589 GCF_023758025.1 Alternaria triticimaculans
AACTTATTAACTAGATTTATATTTTTAGTAAATACTAATATATTGTCTACGTGTATAGCTAATATAATAGGCTTAGTATTATATATAAAAATACTATTATCTATATTTAAAACTTTAAAATCTAGTTGTTCTAGAATTTTAGTTAAAAATAATTACTACTATCTAGAAGCTTATTTTAGACTATATAAAGCTTTATTTAATTTATAAACTAGATTATTAAAGTCTTTATTTAAAATAGCTTTATTAATAAAGTTTATTAAACTTTTATCTTTAATATCTTTTAAAGCTTTTTTTAAGATATATTCTTCTAGGCCTATAGGTAATTGTATATAAATATTATTATTATCTATTTCTATATTAGAAAAAGCTTATTTAATATTCTAAGTATAGATTTTCTAATCTAAATAGCAGAAAATAGCTAATAATAGTCTAATAATACTAAGCTTACTAGTAGAAGCAAAGGTTTCTTTATAATTAATATTATATTTTTGTAGAAAGCCTTTAGCTACCTATCTAGCTTTATATTTTTTAATAGTATTATCTAAGTTTAATTTCTTAGAAAGAACCTATCTACCTTTAATAATATTAA
>NW_026056130.1:0-588 GCF_023758025.1 Alternaria triticimaculans
CACCCTGCGCAGCCATGGTGTTGATGCGGAACGCTGTTTTACCGTCAATAACGCTATCGACATCCACCAGCCTCTGCCCGACCGCCTTGAAGTACGCCAGCGCTTTAAACTCTCCCCTTCGACCTTTGTGTTCGGCACGATTGGCTCGCTGATATTGCGTAAATCTAATCACCATATTCTGCAGGCACTGGGCCGTTTTAAACGCGCTAATCCCGATGCCGACTGGAAGATGGTGGTGGTCGGAGCGGGTCCGGAACTTCAGCATCTGCTGCAACTCGCTACCGCAGAGAACATCCAGCAGCACGTGGTCTTTACGGGCTTTCAGAACCACGCGCTGGATTACCTCACTGCCTTTGATGCGTTTATTCTTGCCTCAC
The DNA here is from genome assembly GCF_023758025.1 of Alternaria triticimaculans. Taxonomy (NCBI): domain Eukaryota; kingdom Fungi; phylum Ascomycota; class Dothideomycetes; order Pleosporales; family Pleosporaceae; genus Alternaria; species Alternaria triticimaculans. The sequence goes on from NW_026056130.1 coordinate 378, forward strand.
GCAGTGAGGGATTACCAAGGGTTGTGCTGGAGGCGATGCTGGTGAATACCGCCGTAGTGGGATCCCGCGTGGTCGGTACTGCCGAATTGATCAGTCATGACGAAACCGGGCTGCTGTTTGACTATGGCAACGTGGTGCAACTGACCCAGCATCTGACCGCGCTGTGGCAGGATGCGGATTTACGTCAACGCCTGATCAATGCGGCAGCGAA
>NW_026056131.1:0-583 GCF_023758025.1 Alternaria triticimaculans
TAGTTTAATAGAACCTAAAAGTTATAAAGAAGTATTAAGTAGAAAAGATAAAGATCTATATCTAGCTGCTATAAAAATAGAAGTAGATAATCTTATTAAAACTAATACTTAGAATATAACTAATAAATCTAATAATATTAATATTATTAAAGGTAGATAGGTTCTTTCTAAGAAATTAAACTTAGATAATACTATTAAAAAATATAAAGCTAGATAAGTAGCTAAAGGCTTTCTACAAAAATATAATATTAATTATAAAGAAACCTTTGCTTCTACTAGTAAGCCTAGTATTATTAGGCTATTATTAGCTATTTTCTGCTATCTAGATTAGGAAATCTATAGTTAGGATATTAAACAAGCTTTTCCTAATGCAGAAATAGATAATAATAATATTTATATACAATTGCCTATAGGCCTAGAAGAATATATCTTAAAAAAGGCTTTAAAAGATATTAAAGATAAAAGTTTAATAAACTTTATTAATAAAGCTATTTTAAATAAAGACTTTAATAATCTAGTTTATAGATTAAATAAAGCTTTATATAGTCTAAAACAAGCTTCTAGGCAGTAGCAATTATTTTTA
>NW_026056132.1:0-581 GCF_023758025.1 Alternaria triticimaculans
GTCATGCGTTACCCAAGCGCTGGCATCTGATGTCGGTTATGCTCAGCGCACCCTCCTGTCTGGACTGGGCAGCGACGATGACCGGTTGAAGAGATGATCCTGAGCTGATGGCTGAAGCTGAACGCGCACGCGATGACCTGCCCGGCCTGTGGTTTCTGCCCTATCTTTCCGGTGAGCGCACGCCGCACAATAACCCGAATGCCCGGGGTGCTTTCTTTGGCTTTACCCATCAGCATAGCCGTCCCGAGCTGGCGAGAGCGGTGCTGGAAGGCGTAGGGTTTGCGCTGGCGGAGGGCATGGACGCGCTACACGACTGTGGCGTTCAGCCAAAGAGCATTATGTTGATCGGCGGTGGCGCACGCAGTGCACTGTGGCGTCAGATGCTGGCAGACATCAGCGGCCAGACGCTGGATTACTGCCATGGCGGGGAGGTTGGCCCGGCGCTGGGGGCCGCCAGGCTGGCGCAGCAGGCGCTGGATGCAGAGGTCACCGTGCCGACCCCGGTTCTGGTGCAGCGACACCAGCCGGATCCGGCCCGGGTAGCGCACTACCAGCCGCGTCGGGAGACCTTTGCGACGCTT
>NW_026056133.1:0-578 GCF_023758025.1 Alternaria triticimaculans
TAGCTTAAAGCTAAAAAGGTACTATTATAATAATAGATAAAAAGTATAAGTTAAACTATATAGTTCTAAAATAGATATTTTATTAATTCTAAAGAATAACTCTTTTAGAATAAATAAAAATCTTTTTTTTTTAAATATATTAATTACTTAGAACAAGTAATAATATAAATAAAATATGTTCTAACAAAGCTATAAGCGCCTAGCTAGGCTTATAACCTGTAAAGAATAGATAGGTAATAAGAACTATTCTCTAATAATAGAATATAGCTTTATTAAAATAAAGTAGTTAAATACTATAATAAATAGTATAACTAATAAAGATTATAATAATTAATTATAGAGTAAATAGTAGGTAAAAGGTAATAATATTATTGCTAAGTAAACAATAACTATAGAGAATTACTATTTCTTTTATAGAAAATAGCTACTAGAATAATTACGTAAATATCTGCCTATTTCTGCCTAAAGATAAGAATTTATAATTAAATCTACTTAATTTTTATTAATTTCTAGATTTATAATCTAAGTCTGCTAAATTCTTCTTATCTTCTAGATTTATAATCTAGACTAGTACTAAT
>NW_026056134.1:0-576 GCF_023758025.1 Alternaria triticimaculans
AGATAATAATTCTAATTTAGATAATAATTCTAATTTAGATATTATTTCTAATAATAGCAAATAATTAGTATTAAATAATAATACTATAGAACTATTACATAATAGATTAGAATATATTAATCTTAATGCTATTTAAAAATTAAAAGATAACGCTTTAGGCGTAGATTTTAATTTAGAGAATATTTCTACTACTAAAGTTAATTTAGATAATTGTATTACTTGTATATAAGCTAAATTAACTAAAAATTGCAATATAGAAGCAAGTACTAGAGTAGAAGCCTATTTAGATCTATTATATATAGATATAGGCGGGCCTATTAGGCCTTAAACCTTTAGAGGTTTTAAATATTATATTACTTTTAGAGATAGTTTTACTAAATATTTAGTAGTAAAATTATTAAAAACTAGAAAGAATATTATTAATGTTATAGAAGATACTATAACAGAACTAGAATTAGAAGCTACTAATAATAATAGCTTAGATTCTAATTCTAATAATAATTCTAGTAATTCTACTAGTAATAATAACTCTGTTATTATATTTAATAATAATAAAGTTAAAGCTCTACAATTAGA
>NW_026056135.1:0-573 GCF_023758025.1 Alternaria triticimaculans
ATTTTCTATTATAGTATATATTAGTATTATAAATAAATAATTCTAAGCTCTTTAGTAACTAAAGCTAAGTTATAAGCTATTTTACGTTTTAAACTTATCTAAAAATGTTAAGATTATAAGCTAGGTTTATCTTTAAAACTCTATAGAGTATAGTGTATAAAAGTATTAATAAGTTATATATATTATTTATTACTTTAAAGAAAAATTCTATAAAAGAACTAAATAGAAAACAAGTCTAAGTAGCAAGAAATAGTAATACCTATCTAAGAAGTATTTAAAACTATTTCTAGGTTAAGACTATAGGCTAGAGTTATAGCATTATGTAATACGTTTTTAATTATAACTAAATTATAATAATATTTAGACTATATAGAATTGTTTTAGTTAAATTATATCTAACTAATTAAATATTTTATTAATTATATTTTAATATAGAAATTACTAGTAAGTATTACTAGAAATTACTATAAATATTATACTTTCTACTAATATAAGTTATTACTTTTTAGAAAAGATATTAAAATAGTATATTTACTTAAAAAAACTTTAAGATATAGATATAATAATCTAGTA
>NW_026056136.1:0-572 GCF_023758025.1 Alternaria triticimaculans
CGCCGTCGCATCAAGCTGATGCGAATGCAGCTCGGCTTTGTATTTCAGAGCTTCAACCTGTGGCCGCATAAAACGGTGATGCAGAACATCATTGAAGCGCCGGTTCATGTGCAGAAGCGCAGCCATAAAGAAGCGATTGAAGAAGCAGAAGCGCTGCTCCATAAAGTGGGACTCTATGCAAAACGCGACGCCTGGCCGTCGCAGCTTTCCGGCGGACAGCAGCAGCGTGTGGCGATTGCACGGGCGCTGGCGCAGCAGCCGAAAGCGATACTGTTCGATGAGCCAACTTCCGCGCTGGATCCGGAGCTGGTGGGCGAAGTATTGCGGGTGATCCGCAGTCTGGCGGAAGAGGGACGAACCATGATTATCGTCACCCATGAAATGGGCTTTGCGCGCAAAGTGGCGGATCAGGTGGTGTTTATGGACGAAGGCGAGATTGTTGAAGCCGGGCCGCCGGGCGCCATTTTTGATACGCCACAGTCGCCGCGACTGCAACGTTTTCTCTCTGAAGTGCTGTAACTGAGCAAGGAACCTGATAATGGCGGTAAAAACTGAAATGAAAGTGGTTATTC